>NW_026126056.1:0-47500 GCF_943737965.1 Phodopus roborovskii
CTGATCTGCTCAGTCTTCAATATCAGAAATTGCCATTTGAGTCTTTGTCATGATATTGTATCTCTAGTCCTGTCTCTTCTGACTCTTGCATATTTTAAGGACTCCTGTGATTGCACTGGAATCTCCTTTGTAATCCAAGATCATCTTTTTATGCTAATGTCAGTTGTTTGAAAACCTTACATTTATCTACAAAGTGAATTATCCCTTGACAGGGAATACAGTATACTCAGAAAATGTGGACCCAGTATTTTATCTACTTTCTGTGATGTAGGCAGAAGCAATGTTTATTATCAGGCCATTCCTATGATGTAAATTTTGTTTGTTTGTTTTTTTCTTGTTCGGTTTTTAAAGATAGGGTTTCTCTGTATGTAGTCCTGGCTGTCGTGGAGCTCACTTCATAGAGAGGAAGGGTTTGGTTATAAAGCCAATGGCTGTGATATGACTTAAGTTCCTTTATTACAGCAATCATGCTGAAGTGTAACAGAATGTGTCCATTGTTTAGAGGTTTGGGCACAGTGTTTTTTCCTCAGACTAAGATTTAATTTCAGTGCAATGAGATTATCTTTATTTTCAAATGGAAGGATTCTGACAGAGAACCAATTCTTTTGCAATAGAATAGACTGCCCCAAGTAAAACAGGGAATTCCTAGAAACAGCTGTGATTCTTAGAGTACCAAACTATTTTGTTTCCTGTCTTCTTCCTTCCTACTTTCTGCCTTCTAATTCTTTTTCAATTTTGCCTGTGTTTTAAAATTTTTATTTATTAATTTACTTAATATAACCAAGTCCATTTAAATGAAAACAAACAATATTTGGGAATTTGGGGTTCGTTCTTTCCAAACTACTTCCAGCTGGTAGGGGGCACTGTCATGGGGGATTCAAAGAAGATTCAGAAACCCAGGCTGTAGTCTGCAAGGCTGCTTTGTCCAGCTGTTTTGAATGTAGGATCACCTGGTACTCTGTTTCAAGCGGTCTGGCTTGATCAAATAACATTAGTCTAGAAGGAATCCACAGCTTTTCATTTTCTGTGGAAGGAAAAAATAGAAATCCTTTGCCCCAGTAACTTGTCCTTGAACTTAAATTTTGGAGTAAGAGCATTTTTTTAATTTATTATTTTACATGTGGACCCCAGTTCCTTCCCTCTCCCTCCCTCCCTTCCTGCCTGCCTCTCTTCTTCCCTGCCTGCCTCCCTCCCTCCCTCACTTTTACACTCTCTGCCCTCCCACATGCACCCTAACCACCCTCCCCTCCCATCCCCCCACCCCAATTCCATATGTAGGGGAATGGCATACAATTGGGGTCAGGTAGAACTGACAGGTCATGTGAAGTAGGGACTAGGGCTTCTCTCCTGTCTCTAGGTTAAAGCAGTTAACCCTCAATGGGGGATGTGTTCACAAGGTCCTTTTGTGCACCAGGGATACATCCTGGCTCCACTGTCTGAGGTCCCTTAGACTGCTTAGTCCTTCTGGCTGAGACCCATATTCAGGGGGGCCTGAGTCAGACCCATGCTGGCTTCCCAGCTATCAGTCTGGGGACCCGTTAGCTCCTCCTTGTTCTAGTCAGCTGGCTGTATGTGTTTCTGCCACATGGTCTTGTCCTCTCTATCTGCATCTGGGTTCTACTTTGACTCAGTGTTTATGTATGGGTGTTTGCTCCTGTTTCCAACAGACATTAGTTGAGGGATCCATGGATAAGTTAGTTGTTGGTCTCACTCTCCGGGAAGGGCATTTGTGGTAGCCATTCCATGGAAGCTTAAATTGTTAGTTGGCAGCAGTGTTGTAGTTCTCTAGACCATTCTTTGTGTTCAATTTTATCTTCAAACCAATATTGGCTCCCTCTTTTATGTTCTCTCTCTCTCTCTCTCTCTCTCTCTCTCTCTCTCTCTCTCTCTCTCTCTATCTATCTATCTATCTCCCTCTCTCCTATTCCTCACCAGGCTCAATCCTCCTGGTCGCACATGTTTTCCTTTCCTCCCCCTTGTTTTCTCCTACTTTAATTTCCATTCGCTACCACCCCCCACTTCCCCTGTACTCTGGGGGACTTGTGCCTTCCCAGTTCTGTGAGAGACTTTACATGAATCTCTTAGTTCCTCTGATGGTATGAATTATAAGCTGGTGATCCTTTGATCTAGGTCTAAAATCCATATATGAGTGAGTACATACTGTGTTCCTCTTTTTGTGACTGGGTTACCTAATTCAGGATGGTTTCTTCAAGTGCCATCCACTTGCCTGCGAATTTCAAGATACCATTATTTTTTCCTGCAGAGTAGTATTCCTTTGTGTAGATGTGCCACATCTTCATTAACCATTCTTCAATTGAGGGGCATCTAGGTTGCTTCCAGGTTCTTGCTATTACAAATAGAGCTGCTATGAACATAGTTGAACAGATGTCTTTGTTGCATGGATGTGGATCATTTGGGTATACGCCTAAGAGGGGGATTGCCGGGTCATGTGGTAAACTAATTTGCATTTTCCTGAGGAAACACCAAACTGATCTCCAAAATGGCTGTATGAGTTTGCACTCCCACAAGCAGTGGAGGAGTGTTCCCCTTTCTCCACATCCTCTCCAACATGAGTCATCATTGGTGTTTCTAATTTTAGCCATTCTGGAAGGAGTAAGATGGTATCTCAAAGTTGTTTTGATTTGCATTTCCCTTATAGCTTAAGTGTCTTTCAGCCTTTTTGATTTCCTCTATTGAGAATTCTTTCTTCAGTTCTGTACCCCATTTTTTAATAGGGTTATTTGGTGTTTTGTTGACTAGTTTCTTGAGTTCTTTGTGTATTTTGGAGATCAGACCTTTGTCAGATATAGGATTGGTGAAAATCTTTTCTCAGTCTGTGGGCTGCCATTTGTTCTTGTCCACTGTGTCCTTTGCCTTACAGAAGCTTCTAAGTTTGAAGAGGTCCCATTTATTAATTGTTTCTTTCAGTGTCTATGCCCCTATGTTCAGGAAGCACTCTCCTATACCAATTTGTTCAAGGGTACCTCCTACTTTCTCTTCTAAGAGGTTCCTTGTGGCTGGATTGATGTTGAGGTCTTTGATCCATTTGGACTTGAGTTTTGTGCATGGTGACAGTCATGGGTCTATCTGCAGTCTTCTACACACCCTCATCCAATTGTGCCAGGCACCATTTGTTGAAGATGCTGTCTTTGCCCCATTGTATAATTTTAGCTGTTTTGTGGAAAATCAGGTGTTCATAGGTGGGTGGATTAATATCAGGATCTTCAATTCGTTTCCATTGGCCTACCTGTCTATTTTTATGCCAATACCAGGCTGTTTTCAGAACTATAGCTCTGTAGTAGAGCTTAAAGCCAGGAATGGTGATGCCTCCTAAAGTTCTTTTATTGTATAGGGTTGTTTTGGCTATCCTGGGTCTTTTGTTTTTCCATATAAAGTTGATTATTATCCTTTCAAGATCGGTGAAGAATTTTGGTGGGATTTTATGGGGATTGCATTGAATCTGTAGATAGCTTTTGGTAAGATTGTCATTTTTACTACGTTTATCCTACCTATCCAAGAGCATGGGAGATCTTTCCATTTTATGGTATCTTCTTAATTTCTTTCTTTAGAGTCACAAAGTTCTTATTATATAGGTCTTTTACTTGTTTGGTAAGCATTACACCAAGATAATTTACGTTGCTTGTGGCTATTGTAAAGGGTGATGTTTCTCTGATTTCTTTCTCTGTCTCTTTGTCGTCTGAAAAAAGTAGGGCTACTGATTTTTTTGAGTTTATCTTGTATCCTGCTAGTTTGCTGAAGGTGTTTATCAGCTGTAGGAGTTCCCTGGTAGAGTTTATTGGGTCGTTTATGTAAACTATCATATCATCTGCAAATAGAGACAATTTGACTTCTTCCTTTCCAATTTGGATCCCTGTGATCTACTTTTGTTGTCTTCTAGCATTAGCTAGAACTTCTAGTACGATATTGAGGAGATATGGAGAGAGAGGACAGTCTTGTCTTTTTCCTGATTTTAGAGGAATTGGCTTACATTTCTCTCCACTCAGTTTGATGTTGGCAGTTGGTTTGCTGTATAATGCTCTTATTATGTTTAGGTATGTTCCTGTTATCCCTGACCTCTCCAAGACCTTCATCATGAAAGGGTGTTGAATTTTTTCGAAGGCTTTTTCCGCATCTAGACAGATAATCATATGGTTTTTCTTTTCCTGTTTGTTTATATGGTGGATCACGTTGATAGATTTTCGTATGTTAAACCATCCCTGCATTCCAGGGATGAAGCCTACTTGGTCATGTTGGATGATTTCTCTGATGTATTCTTGAATTCGATTTGCCAGTATTTTATTGAGTATTTTTGCATCGATGTTCATCAAGGATATTGGTCTGTAGTTTTCTTTCTTAGTTGTGTCTTTGTGAGGTTGGGAACCAAAGTTATTGTGGCCTCATAAAAAGAGTTTGGAAATGAACCTTCTGATCTTGTGGAACAGTATGAGGAGTAATGGTATTAGTTCTTCCTTGAATGTCTGGTAGAATTCTGCACTGAATCCATCTGGACCTTCACTTTTTTTGGTTGGAAGGCTTTTGATGACTGCTTCTAGTTCATTGTGGGTTATAGGTCTATTTAAGTTGTTTTTCTGTTCTTGATTTAATTTTATTATGTGATAGTTATCCAGAAACTTGTCCATTTCCTTTGAATTTTCAATTTTTGTGGAATACAGATTTTCAAAGTATGACCTGAAAATTGTCTGGATTTCCTCTGTGTCTTTTGTCATGTTCCCCTTTTCATTTCTGATTTTTGTTAATTTGCATGTTCTCTCTGTGCTTTTTCGTTAATTTGGATAAAGGTCTGTCTATCTCATTGATTTTCTCAAAAAACCAACTCTTTTTGCATTGATTTTTTGTATTGTTTTCCTGGATTCTATTTTGTTGATTTCAGCCCTCAAGTTGATTATTTCCTGGTGTCTTCTCCTTATGAGTGAATTCGCTTCTCTCTGTTCTAAGGCTTTCAGTTGTGCTGTCAATTCTCTTATGTGACTATCCTCTATTTTCTTCATATGGGCACTTAGTGCAATGAACTTCCTTCGTAGCACTGCTTTCAAGGTGGCCCATAAGTTCGGGTATGTTGTATCCTCATTCTCATTGAATATTAGAAAGTCCTCAATTTCTTTATTTCTTCTTTGATCCAGGAGTGGTGCAATTGCACATTGTTCAGTTTTCATGAGTTTTCAGGTTTTCTGCTATTTGTGTTGTTGTTGAATTCCAATTTTAAAGCATGGTGGTCTGATAAGATACAGGAGACTATTCCTATTCTCTTGTATCTGTTGAGATTTGTTATGTCACCTAGTATGTGGTCAACTTTAGAGAAGGTTCCATGGGGAGCAGAGAAGAAGGTGTATTCTTTTGTCTTTGGATGGAATGTTCTATAGATGTCTGTTAGCCCCAGTTGAGACATAACTTCTGTTAATTCTTTTGTTTCTTTGTTGAGTTTCTGATTTGTGGTCCTGTCTAGTGTTGAGAGTGGTGTATTGAAGTCTCCCCCTATAAGTGTGTGAGGTTTTATATGAGCTTTGAGTTTTAGTAGTGTTTCTTTTACGAATGTGGGTGACTTTGTATTAGGGGCATACATGTTCTGAACTGAGACTTTGTGTTGATGGATTTCTCCTGTGATGAATATGAAATAACTGTCTTCATCTCTTTTGACTAATTTTGGTTTGAAATCTAACTTGTTAGATAGTAGGATAGCTATGCCTGCTTGCTTCTTATTTCCATTTGATTGGAAAATCTTTTTCCATCCCTTTACCCTGAGGTAATGTCTATCTTTGAAGCTTAGGTGTGTTTCTTTTATGCAGCAGAAGGATGGATTCTGTCTTTGTATCCATTCTGTTAGCCTGTGTCTTTTTATTATTTATTTTTAATTTTATTAAAATTAAATTATTATTAATATTGAGGGTGAGTAAGGACCATTGATTGTTGATGCTTGTTTGATTTAGGATTGTTGTTGGCAGTGGTATTGTGAATATATTTGTTCTGCTTTACCCTTGGTTTCTGGTGTCATTGGATTATCTGTTGCCTACATTTTTGTAGGCGTAGTTACCTTCCTTGGGTTTGAGTTCTCCTTCCAATACTTTCTGTAGGGCTGGATTTGTAGATACGTATTAGGAAAATCTGGTTTTGTCATTAAATATCTTGTTTTCTCCATCTATAGTGTTGGAGAGTTTTGCTGGATATAGTAGCCTAGGCTGGCATCCGTGTTCTCTTAATACTTTTAGAATATCTCTCCAGGACCTTCTGGCCTTGGGGGTTTCCATGGAGAATTCAGGTGTAATTTTGATAGGTCTGCCTTTATATGTTACCTGTCCTTTTCCTGCACTGCTCTTAATATTATTTCTTTTTCTGTATGCTAGGTGTTTTGATTATTATATGTCGAGGGGTCTTTTTTCTTTGCTCCAGCCTATTTGGGGTTCAGTATGCTTCTTGTACTTTCATGGGCATGTCCTTCTTCAGATTTGGAAGATTTTCCTTGATGATTTTGTTAAATATGTTTTCGGCACCTTTGAGCTTGGCTTCCTTACCTTCCTCTATGCCTATTATTCTTAGGTTTGGCCTTTTCATGGTGTCCCACAATTCCTGGATGGTTTGTGTTAAGGATTTGTTGGATTTATGATTTTCTTTGGTCGATGAATCTATTTCTTCTAGTTTATCTTCTGTGCCTGAGATTCTCTCTTCCATCTCTTGAATTTTGTTGGTTATGTTTGTGTCTGTAGTTTCCGATTTTTTGCCCAGCTTTTCTATTTCCAGCATTCCTTCAGTTTGTGTTGCCTTTATTTTCTCTATTTCAGTTTTCAAGTCTTGAACTTTTTCCTTCACCTGCTTAATTGTTTTTTCTTGGCTTTCTGTACTTTCCTTAAGGAATTTGTTTATTTCTTCCACTTTTTTGTTTGTTTTCTCCTCCATTTCTTTAAGGGATTTTCTCACATCTTCTTTGAGGGCCTCTATCATTTTTATGCTGGTAATTTTTAAGTCGTACCCTTCTGCTTCCTCTGCTTTGTTGTTGTGTTCCATTATAGTTGGTGTAGATTCCCTAGATTCTGGTGGTGTCATGCTTGTCTTTCTGCTTTTAGGTGTTCTCTTGTATTGCCTTCTTCCCATAGCTTCTTCCGGTAGGTGTTGGTGGTGTCTCCCCCTCTCTCTATGGTCCTTCCCCGATGGGCTTATGTGGGTCTGAGATTCAATATCTGTAGCTCTGTGTGGTCCAGGCTCTCTAGGAGGTTTCTCAGCAGACAGGGACCCAGGGATGGGGTCAAGGATGAGGATCCAGTAGAAGATGCCAGCAGGTACTCACAGTGGTCCCACAGAGATAGGCGGATCTCTGGGAGGGGCCCGGGACTCCAGCAGAGGACTGGAGGTTGGGTCAGAGACCAAGCAGGTGGAAATTAAAGGTGGTCCCGCGTGGATAGTCTGGTCTCCTTTGTTCAGAGTTGCTCTGAGAAGTCTCTGAAGTAGGGTGGACTGTTGGCTCCACCCTCTGTCCCAGTGCTCAACCAGAGAGGCAGGACCGTGGGTAGGGTAGGGCACAGGGTAGGGGGGTAGGCTGGCAGTGGGGAGGGGTGGGGGTGTATCAGAGCTCCAAGGTTGGTCTCGATGGGGTCCGGAGGCAGGAGCAGCAGGATCACAGGCCAACCCAGGGAGTTCAGGCAGGGGAGGGGGGAAAGAGTTTGTAGGGGACAGGCAGCCCCAATTGGGCCCAGACTCACCTCTGGCCAATAGCTGGCGGAAGAGGACAAGTGCTGAGCTGGAACTTGAGAAGGTTTTGCAGGATAGTCAGATCTCACTGGAAACTGGAGCTCTCCAGCTGAGACCTCTTTCTTTGGCATAGGCCCGGATTTCACTAGCATTCTTTCTTAAATCAGACAGCTAGTATAGTATTTCTACAAATCCTTGTGGATTGATATCAGTGTTCAAGTCATGGATACAACAGTGATTGTGTATTTACTAAAATGATTCTCAATATTTCTTTATCAGACGGGGGCATGGGTTGAAAAGAAACTTAGACTAATATTGTACATAAATTTAAAAAAAAAAATTTCCCCAGAGAGAAAACAACACTTTAAAATCTGTGAGTTGGTGGTAGTACTCTGGATACTGAAGTGCAGAACTTCAAGCTATCTCCACAATACTAACTTATCCTAAATGGGGACACTAATTGGAGTCCCATGTCTCTTAGAATGCTTTAGCAGATACACATGTAGAGTTTGATTCAGGCTAGATCTGGTCTGTTGCAGATAAAGGATGGGTGGGAAGTCAGTTACTCTCAAGGGTAGACCCTGGAGGAGGATGTGCGAAATGTAGTCAGTGAGTGCAAATGATGTTTGCATTCCTCTAACCAAGATGGCAGGTTATGGAAGTTATCCATGTTGGTCACATACCCAAAGACAGCAGTGTTAATATTTCTGCAGTAGGGCTATACTCTATTCTTTCTCAATAATTCTTATCCTGAATCCTGCAAGTGGATCTTGATATACTTCTCACCATGTATCTCCACAGCTCACCATCACAAATTTACTCTTCTTAAAAATGTTTGTATTGATTCTTTGTGGATTTCACATCATGCATCCCTATCTTACTTCTGTATCCTCTTGCTTCTACCCTCTACCCTTGCAACCTCCCCAACTAAATAAAATTTAAAAGTAAAACCAAACCAGATCAAGCAATACAAACAAAAAGATTATTACTTGAAAAAAATAATCTTGACATGGAAGGTATGGTGTGGCCCAGTGTGTCACCCTTTAGTACAGTCATCTTTACATGTAAGTGTTCATTGCAATGACTCGTTGGTCTGGTTCAAGGGCTCTCACTGCGACTCCTATTGGATACCCTATTGTTGGAGACATCCTGTGGTTTTGGGTTTGCAGTTCTGGCCCCTTCACATTCTTCAGCAGATCATAGATGAGGTAAATGTTGGGGTGGGTCAACCCATAGTCCTGGATCTGAGCCTGGGTGGTATCTGGCTTGGTCAGCCTGCCATCTCTCCCTCATCATCACCACCTAGGCATGCTCTCCAGCACTGCCTTGTCCCTCTCACCCAATTTAGCAGACAGCAAAGAGCAGCGCCAGGTCTCCTGCACTCACACCAACAGGCAAAGCACAAGGTCCACTCTCTGGATTGTTGCACTTGGTGAGGAGAAGACTCAGAACTTCCATTCTCATGTCCCAGAGGTTGGCTCTCCTGTTTTTAGCAGGTGGCAAAAGGAATGGGGGAGCATACTTTCCTTATCCTTACCATCCCATGACATACCAAGAAGGAGGCAGCTTTTCTGCTCTCCTGCCTTCAGGTCAGCTCTAGTGCGCTACACAAGTGAGATGCAGGATCTGCTCTCCCTAGTTCTACTGCAGGTCAGGGGCAGAGCCAGCTCTCCCACTCTCAAGACCTCAGGGATCAGCACTCCCACCCACCACAGGTGTGGGGGAGGAGGAGGTCATCTCTCCTTCACCCACTCCACTAAATGGCAGATGGACGGTGGGGCCAGATCTGCCATGCTTATTTGAGGTATGGGAGCACCTTTGCTTTCATCCATGGGGTCAAATTTTCTATGCTGCCCCAGCTAGGTGAAAGGCCCACTTTCCTAAGTGCTGCAGCCATTGAGGAGCAGGATCAACTCTCCCACTCCTGTGAACCTTAACAAGTTTTTGAAGCATGTGGCAGTTGTAAAGGGTAGAGGGGCAAAGAGGAAGGAGGGGGAGTATCTCTATCTCACCCACATCATTATGAGACAGACCATGGGACTAGCTCTCCCACTCTGCCATATTCAAAGTCAGCTTACCCCCATTCCCACTGGTAAGGACAACTCTACTGTGATACCTTGGGGAGGTGCAGGCCTGGCTGTCTAATATGGTACAGTTGGTGAGTGACTCGACCACCTCTGTGAAAGGCTATCCTCACTGCATTTGGCAGTAACAGGAGCTACAGACATTAACACAGACCACAGCTTCATCAGGGTCATAAACAAAGGCATGGTCCGTGGCAGCAGCCCAAGCCTACACAGCACCATGGCACCCAGTGGCAGTTACTTGGAGACAGTACTTGTTACTTGGAGACAGAGACAGAGACAGAGACAGAAATCAGAGAAACATCACCCTTTACAATAGCCACAAGCAACATAAAGTACCTTGGTGTAAAGCTTACCAAACAAGCAAAAGACCTATATAATAAGAACTTTGTGGCTCTAAAGAAAGAAATTAAGAAGATACCAGAAACTGGAAAGATCTCCCATGCTCTTGGATAGGTAGGATAAACATAGTAAAAATGGCAATCTTGCCAAAAGCAATCTACAGATTCAATGCAATCCCCATTAAAATCCCACCACAATTCTTCACTGACCTTGAAAGGATAATAATCAACTTTATATGAAAAAACAAAAGACCCAGGATAGCCAAAACAACCCAATACAATAAAAGAACTTAAGGAGGCATCACCATTCCTGGCTTTAAGCTCTACTACAGAGCTATAGTTCTGAAAACAGCCTGGTATTGGCATAAAAATAGACAGGTAGACCAATGGAATCGAATTGAAAATCCTGATATTAACCCACACACCTATGAACACCTGATTTTCCACAAAACAGCTAAAATTATACAATGGGGCAAAGACAGCATCTTCAACAAATGGTGCCTGGCACAATTGGATGAGGGTGTGTAGAAGACTGCAGATAGACCCATGACTGTCACCATGCACAAAACTCAAGTCCAAATGGATCAAAGACCTCAACATCAATCCAGCCACAATGAACCTCTTAGAAGAGAAAGTAGGAGGTACCCTTGAACAAATTGGTATAGGAGACTGCTTCCTGAACATAGGGGCATAGACACTGAAAGAAACAATTAATAAATGGGACCTCTTCAAACTTAGAAGCTTCTGTAAGGCAAAGGACACAGTGGACAAGACCAAATGGCAGCCCACAGACTGAGAAAAGATTTTCATCAATTCTATATCTGACAAAGGTCTGATCTCCAAAATACACAAAGAACTCAAGAAACTAGTCAACAAAACACCAAATAACCCTATTAAAAAATGGGGTACAGAACTGAAGAAAGAATTCTCAATAGAGGAAATCAAAAAGGCTGAAAGACACTTAAGCTATAAGGGAAATGCAAATCAAAACAACTTTGAGATACCATCTTACTCCTTCCAGAATGGCTAAAATTAGAAACACCAATGATGACTCATGTTGGAGAGGATGTGGAGAAAGGGGAACACTCCTCCACTGCTGGTGGGAGTGCAAACTCATACAGCCATTTTGGAGATCAGTTTGGTGTTTCCTCAGGAAAATGCAAATTAGTTTACCACATGACCCGGCAATCCCCCTCTTAGGCGTATACCCAAATGATCCACATCCATGCAACAAAGACATCTGTTCAACTATGTTCATAGCAGCTCTATTTGTAATAGCAAGAACCTGGAAGCAACCTAGATGCCCCTCAATTGAAGAATGGTTAATGAAGATGTGGCACATCTACACAAAGGAATACTACTCTGCAGGAAAAAATAATGGTATCTTGAAATTCGCAGGCAAGTGGATGGCACTTGAAGAAACCATCCTGAATTAGGTAACCCAGTCACAAAAAGAGGAACACAGTATGTACTCACTCATATATGAATTTTAGACCTAGATCAAAGGATCACCAGCCTATAATTTACACCACCAGAGGAACTAGGATACAAGGTGTATTCTAAGAGATTCATATAAAGTCTCTCACAGAACTGGGAAGGGACCAGTCCCCCTCAGCTCAGGGGAAGTGGGGGGGCAGTGTATGGAGAGAGAAGTAGGAGAAAACGAGGGGGAGGAAAGGAAAATATGTGTGACCAGGAAGATTGAGCCTGGTTAGGAATAGAAGACAGGAAAGAGAGAGAGAGAGAGAGAAAGAGAGAGAGAGAGAACATAAAAGAGGGAGCCAATATTGGTTTTAAGATAAAATTGAACACAACGAAAGGTTTAGAGAACTACAAGACTGCTCTCGACTAACAATTTGAGCTTCCATGGAAAGGCTACCATAAATGCCCTTCCCGGAGAGCGAGATCAACAACTAACTTATCCATGGAGCCCTCAACTAATGCCTGTAGGAAACAGGATCAAACACCCATACATAAACACTGAGTTGAAGTAGAACCTAGATGCAGATGGACAGGACAAGACCAGGCAGCAGAAACACATACAGACAGCTTACCTGAACTAGGAGGAGCTAACAGGCTACCAGACTAATAGCTGGGAAGCCAGCATGGGACTGACTCAGGCCCCCCTGAATATGGGTCTCAGCCAGAAGGACTGAGCAGTCTAAGGAACCTCAGATAGTGGAGCCAGAATGCACAAAAGGTGCACAAAAGGACTTTGTGAACCCATCCCCCATGGAGGGATAACTGCCTTAATCTAGAGACAGGAGAGAAGCCCTAGTCCCTACTTCACATGACCTGTCAGATCTACATGACCCCAACTGGATGGCATTCCCCTACATATGGAATTGGGGTGGGGGGATGGGAGGAGAGGTTGGTTAGAGTGCATGTTAGAGGGCAGAGAGGGTAAAATGGAGGGAAGAAGGGAGGGAGAGAGGGAGGGAGCAAGGGAGGAAGGGAGGGAGGGCGGAGGGGGAGGGAACTGGAATCGACATGTAAAATAATAAATTATATTAAAAAAAATGCTTTGACTCCAAAATTTAAGTTGAAGGACAAGTTACTGGGGAAAAGGATTTCTATTTTTGTTTCCACAGAAAATGAAAAGATGTGGATTCCTTCCAGACTAATGTGGTTTGATCAAGCCAGACTGCCTGAAACAGAGTACCAGGTGATCCTACATTCAAAACAGCTGGACAAAGCAGCCTTACAAACTACAGCCAGGATTTCTGAATCTTCTCTGAATCCCGCATGACAGCACCCCTTCATTTAAATGGACTTTGTTATATAAATAAATTAAAAAATTTTTTAATGAGCCGGGTGGTGGTGGAGCATGCCTTTAATCCCAGCACTTGGGATGCAGAGGCATGTGGATCTCTGTGAGTATGAGTGCAGCCTTGTCTACTGAGCAAGTTCTAGGACAGCCTCCAAAGCTACAGAGAAACCCTATTTCACGAAAACAAACAAAAAATGTTTTAGGAATATTATTGCTGTCATGAAACATCATGACCAAAAAGGAAGTTAGGCAGGAAAGGATCCATGTGGCTTACACTTCCATATCACTGGTTATTGTCAAAAGAAGTTAAGACAGGAACTCAAACAGGGCAGGATCCTGGAGGCAGGAACTTATGCAGAGACCGTGAAAGGGTACTGCTTATTGACTTGCTCTTCATGGCTTGCTCAGATTGCTTTCTTATAGAACCTAGGACCTTCATCCCATGGATGGCACCATCCACGATGGGCTGGGATCTCCCCCATTAATCACTATAAGAGAAAATGCCCTATAACCTTGCCTATAACCCCATCTTATGAACGTGTTCTCTCACTTGAGATTCTTTCTCTCAGATGACTATAGTCTGTGCCAAGTTGAAATGAAAGCAGCCAGCACAAACTGCTTTGATATTGTATTTATTTTATGTTTATGAGTGCTTGCCTGACTATTTATTTGTGCACCACATCACCAATGGAGGCCAGAATGTAGGGCTCAGATTCCTTGGGACTGGAGCTACTGCCAGTTGTGAGCTACCAAGCAGATGCTGAGAATTGACTCATGTACCCTGGAAGAGTAGTTAAGACTCATAACTACTTATCTATCTTTGCAGTCTTTATTAAGAAGTTTAAATCACTTTTATATAAAAGTAGTTTCGTAGGAGTATCTCTACCCCAAATGACTTGACAGATTTTGATGATCCCTCATGGAAGGCCTCACCCTCTCTGTTCAGTGGATAGGAGATGGGGTGGGGGTTTGTGGGGCCATGGGACAATGAAAGGGAGAGGGAACTGGGATCTATATGTAAAATAAGAAAAAATATATTTAAAAAATAGATTCATGAGTTTTCTTCTTTGATTGTTATACCACAAACAAAATATAAAGTACAAAGAAAGAAGTTATAAAAAGAAAACCTTATTTATCTTTTCTATTTATTGTCTTCTTACTGTTTGTCTTCTGCTTTATTTTACCTGTGTGCCTAGGGAAAGGAAGGTTCTTAAATTTTACCCATAGTAAGAAGTAAAACAGTAACTTTTTACCGTCTTCTGCATAGGTGACAACTGGATTATAGTGGACAGTTTTTTGTCACTATGATACAACATAAAGTTATTTGGGGAGAAGGACCTGGGGAGCAGAAAGGGGATGGACTGAGGTTTGGTGGGGGTGATAGAGGAGGATGGGAGGGTAAAGGGACTTGGGTTGATATGTAAAACAACCTTGTTTCATATTTAATTTAAAAGGGGGAAAGGAAAAAAAAAGAAAAAAGAAAGAAAGAAAAAAAATCCCTCCATCAGATTTCTTGTAGGCAAGTTTATAGGTCATTTCTTGATTCATGATTGAAAGGGCCTAGCACCTCTGTGAGCAGTGCCAATCCTGGCCCTCTGATACTAGAAAGTTTAAAAAATGCAGTTTGAGCAGGCCATGGGGAACAGACCAGAAAGCAATGTTCTTTCCTGGCTTCTGCCTCTTTCAGTTCCAGCCTCCAGGTTCCTGCCTTGAGTTCCTGCTCTAACATTTCTGATGATGCAGAATGATTAGAAAGAAAAAAGTGAGAGGAAAGCACATGCCACTAGGAAGATTGAGTCAGGATAGGAATAGAAGACAGAGAGAGAGGGAGAGGGAGAGGGAGAGAGACAGAGAGAGAGAGAGAAAGAGAGAGAGAACATAAAAGAGGGAGCCATTATTTGTCTGAAGAGAAAACTGAACCTAAAGAAATGTCTAGAGACCTACAAGACTGACTCCAACTAACAATTTGAGCAACTGTGTTAAGGCTATCATAAATGCCCTTCCTGCATAGTGAGATCAACAAGTAACTTATCCATCATCATGGAGACCTCATCTAGTACCTGTTGGAAACAGAAGCAAACACTCACAACTAAACACTGAGTCAAACTAGAATCCAGATGCAGAGAGAGTGGACAAGACCAGGTTGCAGAAACACATAGAGACATCTGACCTGAACAAGGAGGAGTTAACGGACCCCCAGACTGATAGCTGGGAATCCAGCATGGGAGTGACTCAGACCCCCTGAACATGGGTCTCAGTTAGAAGGTCTGGGCAGTCAAAGGGACCTCTGACATTGGAACCAGGATGTATTCCTGGTACACCAAAGGACCTTGGGGACACATCTCCCATGGAGGGATACTCCCTTAACCTAGAGACAGGAGAGAAGTCCTAGTCCCTACTTCAAATGACTTGACAGATTTACATGACCCCACCTGGATGGTATAGCCCTACATGTGGAGTGGGGGGACATGGGAGGGGAGGGTGGTCAGGGTGCATATGAGGGGGGAGAGAGGATAAGAGAGAGGGAGTGGGAACTGGGGTTGACATGTAAAATAAAAAAATAATTAATTAATTTTAAAAAATGAAATAAACCCTTTGCTCTTCAAGTTGCTTCTGGCCATGACATTTTATCATAGTAATAGAAACCCTAACTAATATGGATCTCCCAGGAGCTCAGCAATTACAAACTTTTAATATCTAATCTGTGTCAGTTAGTTATGGAAGGTCATGTGTCCCCAAACTCTCTAAGAAAGACACTTTGCATTTATAGTGGAACATCTTCTTTTCCTTCTATTATGTAAGTAACTTTTTCTCTTTTAAAAATTATCATCTCTGTTATGGCCATCAGATATTATAGTCGCTATTTGATGCATGATTTCAAAAGCAAATTTTTGTTTGAAGGACTTCTCACATACAATGGGAGTTTTAGCATGTTGGTCCTTTATGACTACATATATCTAAAAACTTATTCATTGCTCACAATCCACTATTATGCCCTGGTAATCACAGAAACATAACATTTTTAGTTGGTTACTTATCTTACAGTTGACAGTTGCTAACACTTGGACTCATAAGTGACAAAGAGGAAAGTATTTTATATTGTTCATGTAGTTTTCATTAATTACTTACAGATTCACAGGACACAAAAGACCAGACAAAGCCATTGGCATATTATTCAATGTGTGTAAATTCTGCTGAATATCATAAGTGCCAGGTAGCCCAGTGTGGGTCTATAAGGCATCCAGGTGCTTCAATACCCTTTATACATATGTAGCTTCCTGAAGCTGAGTATATAGATTTTCCTCTCTGTGTTGTTCCCCTGTCAATAAAATTGGGCAATAAGTTGTGGCTATCTTTGGAGGGTCAGTAATATTAGATATGATAATCCCTCTGAAGTGTTTAAAAAGAGTCTTCCACTAACCAAAGCACTGGAGAGCAATGGGAAGGTTTGTGCGAGTAAGGGATTGGCAAGACATTGTTTTGAGCTGAAATATTTGCTTAACAGAATTTCTTTTGCTGAAGGTGTTTCCTGTCTTCTTGTGACTCCCTCTATTGTCAATATTTCCTATAACTAGGAAGAACATTTGTGATCCAGTCATCTTCCAAATGGATCTGCTCATCGACAATACACAAAGGTAAAAACTTAAAACTAGCTATATGGAGGTTTTCAAATGAGGTCTTTATGAAACATATGCCTCTATTCCATGGGTTTTAGACATGTGCCACACCAAATCCTGCCAAGCTAGTTCACTTACTGGGCACAGCAGCAATCTTCATCCTATTACCAGTTCTGCTTCAAAGCACACTGCTTCTGTAGTCCACTGCTTCAGATCTGCATTGGCAAGAAAGAGCTCAGACAGGGGAGTTACCCAAGCCACCATCCACAGTTAACCAAGCTTGCTGATGCAACTTCCCAAAATAGTACTGTCAATGCCTTCTTCCAGTTAGAAAGCACATTACAGAGAAGACTGAGGAGCAGTGGGTAGCTCTCAGAAAAGGTTCCCTGCCAAGGGTACAGTCCCCTCAAATATTCAGAATTGGTATAGGCTATGACATTATCCACATGCTTAGTAACTAAAAGAATCCCCCTCCTTCCTTTCTGCTAAATGACACAGCAGGGGTTCTGCTAAATGGCAGAACATGGATTTGTTTGTTTGTTTGTTTTGTTTTGTTTTTTGTCTTTAATGAACATTAATACTACATCTAAAGATTTGAACTAAGAGAAGGTACAAAGAGGTTATCTGATAGTGTCAATGTGGAACATAGTTTTGTGTCAAGGACATCTGTTTTCCACCAAAGACATTGGTCAGGATATATTTTTAGCTTCATTGAAATGAAGTCAGTTACATAAATGTGAAATTTTGAGTAAAAGAAAGGTAATATTTGGAAATGACTGTGATTCCACCTATTTTACACAGAGGTTTGGGATAGGTTGGATAATTACTGTAGCACTGGGATATTTCCAGCCTGGTTCATTTATGCTTTATGCTTTAAAATATGTACAACTTTCTTCAGAAATATGTACATTTCAGAAACATGTACAATGAAGAATGACAGTGCACTTAATGAGTTGATATAGTAGGGGGTCGTTTTATGTTGTGTACCTGTTATGGTCACATCTTTCATTTCATATATAAACATACTCATATATGTCAAGTATGTTATTATTCAGATAAAAATGAGTTTACTATGTGTATTTTTTATTTGTTCTTCCAGAAAATAATATAGAAGAGTTCAATTTGTAATAGTTATACAATTTTCTGCTATAATTCTTTAGAAATGACAATTAATTTGAGTATTGTTCTACTTTATTACTTTCTTTTTCATTATTAATAATGTTGATATATTACAAACAGATGAAATAGGTATCATCTGGTATTGCATAAGGTATTGTAAACTCTTATCTCACTCTTTCATCTTTGGATTTGACATGGCAAAGGCACGTGTCTTCAAACTAAGTGGACCTATTTGCAGCCTGTCAGGTTTAGTGTTTGAAATAATCCTTGTAGAACAGTCAATGCTGGTGCCTGTGGAAATCCAACAATAATATTGTACAGTTTGTGGTTTTTGTACTCAAGAGTTTGACATGTCTGGAACTGTGATCAGGAGGCTGGTGCACAGCCTTATCAACTCAACGTGGACCATTTCACCTGAATTTCAGTGTGCACAGACACTGAGAGGTTTGGCCATTGTGATGAAACCTGAAGTCCTTATTTTCAGTGCAGTGACCATCCAGATCAGCTGCATGAAAACTACTTTTATACAAGATCTCTGCTTTAATTTTGTGTGTTATCAGCCTTTGTACACTTGTTTCTGTGAGCTGGAACCATGTCGTAGACCTTTGTGGTCAAACCATCCTTGGTTTTCCACCCACCTTTCTTGTTAAGAAAGATGCTCTTATAAAGAAACACTATACTACACTGCTGTGTTCCACAGCCACAGGATCACTGGTGTCATTCTTAGGTGAGATTATGTTCCTTCTTCAGATGAACTCTTTGACACCACAGAATGAAGTGAAGGATCACTGTGCTTCCAAACTGACTGTTCAGAAGGCCTGAGGTGAGGATTCTGTCATTTGTAGCATCTGCCATAAGATGCCTTTAAGAAATTTTCTGTATGCACAAATTACTATTGTATTTATCAACTCATTTCAAATAAAACATCAACTTGTTTTCTGTGGGTGTGTCTCAAGCTTGTGTCTTCTCCTACTTGTCAGATGTGTTTCTTTCTTTAAAGATGTTCACATATGAAAGTCTGTCACCCACAACCATGTGACAACAATCTATGGTAGGGAAATGTACTGATGAAATGTAAATAGCATAAATTAAAAGGACTAGGACTAAGGCGAGAGGTTTCATGTTAAACTAGAAAATGACAGAAATGCAATCATGTTTACAGGTTGGAGACATTCAAGTTCTGGTATGTTTTGAGTACAGAGCAGGACTTCTTATCCTTAACACTGCTGAACAGATATTTTTTTTTTTTAGTTTAAATTTTATTTTTCATTTTACATACCAACCCCCGTTTCTATTTCTTACCCTTCTCCCACTTCCCCAAATCCACCCATCCAACCCCCATCCAGTCCTCAGAGGGGATAAGGCCTCCTTTTGGGAGTCACCAAAGTCTAGGATACTAAGTTGAGACAGCACTAAACCCCTCCCCACTGATTCATGCTGGGCAAGGTATCCCACCATAGGAAAGGGACCCCCAAAAGCCAGTTGCTGAACAGTTTTCATGGTATCATTGAGGAGGAAGGCCAATCTTTGTATTGAGGATACTGGGTGCCTTCTGTAATATTTCCTCACTAGTAGTAGCTAGTGGCCAGCTTCTTTCTCCCTGCTGTGAATATCACAAATGTCCAAGCAATTCCAGAATGTTCCAATGTTCCAAATGGATCAATATGGGGAACCACTGGGCTTCATATGGGCATGATCCAGGTGGATAGAAGCTTGGTGTTTGATAGAGGATTGTGAAGAATATGTACAGACCAGTAACACTGCTCTAGTTACTCTGAGTCCTACATGGGAAGCAAGTGAAAATATCAGCCACTGAAACATTGCAATGTCTTCTCCAATAAAACTGGAGATATGGGGTAGGGAGCTGGTAAATGGAATTCAGAAGTGTGTATTTCCAAGGACAGCATCCTAAATCATTATGCCTATCTTGGAGTTGCTGGAAAGCAGTACATAGCTGTGGGTAAGCCAATTCCCAGGGCAAGTGATTGCACATAGTGTTCCATTAAATAAATGGCTGCATTTTCACTTTGGTTATCTCCACTTAGTTATAACTTTCAGAATCATATAGAGGGCAAGACCTTAGGGGAAGAAGAAAAGAAAGTACTAATTAGCATATCTAAGGATAAAGTTGCTGGTGGTTTAAATGCAGTTTCATGTGAAATTTCCCACTCAGATTACACCAACTGGCTAGGCCTGACTATCCTCCCCAGTACCCCAAGTGAAGACATGTGTCATTATTGAAAGGGGTTTAAATAAATTCATTGGGAATAGAAACAAATGAAGTGATGTAGTGATCACAAATCTGTGTTATAAGTGCTTTAAGTTTAAACAGAGAAGGAATTGAAGAAAGGGAATTGGGAGGTTTTCATCATTAAGGAATGTTGATGATGTTGAGATCCTGCCCATATTGGCTCATATTTTAGGTCCTATTTATCTGAGCGGATTGTTCTAGATTCTTTAGGGCGAATGTTTTTTTTTTTTTGGTCCCAGGACACAGCTTTCTCAGGGAGATTTTTGCCCTTCTTTGAATAAAAATCTTTTTGTTGTTCTTGAATCTCAAGGTCACTTCCAGTTTAGGACAATGCCTAGAGATGGGAACATACCTTTACGGTGCATGACCCAGGACATTGTAAAATTATGAGTGTAATATGCCTCCATTATTGTCACCTTGCTGTCTTCAGTCATAAGTGTAGGATGAGGCTAGTTGTATGCACAGTGCTTGAGAGCTAAATACAGGTTATTCAATATAATAGAGACAGAAGCTAAATGATAGTGAAAATGTTGTGCTTTCATCCTTTGTTTGGTCAGTCAACTTCTGGCCTTCAGTGATGAGTCAGTCCACCAAAACACAGCTCTAATCTCAAAGGTCATTAGAGTCAGTTTTTATAAAGACAAATAACAGTGACCATAGCTCAGGAACATGGATTTTGGTTTCCTTATATATCATGTCTCTACATTCAAACAGTATCCTGAAGTTCTCATAGCTACATAAATAAAGAAATTGCCTTTGAAATACATTGTTAGAAACATCACTTGGGTACATGGCAAAACTGAATAATGTCTGCTTTAGGTTAATGTTTTAGTCAGGGTTTCTTCCATTCCTGTGACAAAATGTCATGATCAAAAGGCAAGTTGGAGAAGAAAGGTTTCATTTGGCTTATGCTTTCATCACTGAAGAAAGTCAGGACAGGAACTCACAGGGCTGGAACCTAGAAACAGAAGCTGATGCAGAGGCAGTGGAAGGTGTTGCTTCCTGGCTTGCTTCCCATGGTTTGTTCAGCCTGACTTCTTTTTTTTTAAAATATGAAACAAAGTTGTTTTACATGTCAATACCAGTTCCCTCACCCTCCCATCCTCCCCTATCACACCACCAAACCCAGCCCATCCCCTTGCTGCTCCCCAGGGAGAGTAAGGCCTTCCATGGGAAACCTTCAAAATCTGTCATATCATTTGGGGCAGGGCCTAGGCCCTCCCGCATGTATCTAGGCTGAGAAAGTATCACTCTATGTGGGGTGGGCTCCCAAACTCCGTAAATACTAGAGGCCCCATAGACTTCCCAGGCCTCCTAACTAATATTCAAATTCAGGGGGTCTGGTTTCTCAGCTATCAGACAGGGGTGCATGAGCTCCCCCTTGTTCAGGTCACCTGTTTCTGGGGGTTTCTCCAACCTGGTCTTGAACCCTTTGTTCATCACTCCTCTCTCTCTTTAACTGTATTCCAGGAGTTTGGCTCAGTGTTTAGCTGTGGGTGTCTGCTTCTGCTTCCACCAGCTACTAGATAAAGGCTCTAGGATGGCTTATAAGTCATAAATCTCATTACCGTGGAAGGACATTAAAGTTAACTTCTACCCTATGCCTTCGATTGTTAGTTGGGTTCATCCTTGTAGATCTCTGGGCATTTCCCTAGTGCCAGATTTCTCCTTCAATCTATAATGGCTCACTCTACTATGGTATTTCTTTTCTTGTCCTCCCTTACTCAATCTTTCTGATCCCTCATGCCCTCCTCTCCCCTCCTCATCTTCCCTTCTCTTTCTCCTAATTCCATCTCCCCTCCCTCCATGCTCCCAATTTTCTCAGGAGATCTTGTCCCTTTCCCCTTATCCAGGGGACCATGTATGCCTCTATTAGGTCCCTCCTTGTTTTCTAGCTTTCCTAGCAGTGTGAATTGTATCAGTCTGGCTCCTTCTAGAACCCAAGGCCACCAGCCCAGGGATGGCACCACCCACCATGGGCTGGACCTCTGACATCATTCACGTATTAAGAAAATTTCCCGCAGTTGATCACAGCCCATCATATGGTGGCATTTTCTCAGCTAAGGCTCCCTCCTCTCTGATGACTCTAGCTTGTATCAGGTTGGCATTACATGGCCAGGACAATTAGTGATAGTATCTGCTGATATACTTTATGTCAGGTCCAAAAAAACTGAATAGACAAAAAAAAAAAAAAAAAAAAAAAAAAAAAAAAAGAAAAGAAAAAAAAGAAAAAAAGAAAAAAAAGAAGAAGAAAAAAACCCCATTTCCCTAAATTCCAAAAGGCACAAGGGATAATTGGCTGTGATGGTCTCCAGACTCCCTCTCTATTACAAGTATCTTTTATGCATTCATTCCGAACTCCATGCTAGCATCCTAGGTTTGCTAACCCTTTCTCTACCCTAACCCACCAACCAGCTCATGGTCTTATCTCACTCAATCTGTCCCTTCTCCTTATAAACCTGATATTTCAACTATGCTTCTTTTCTGTCTCCCTCTGCCCTGCCCCTATGTCAACTCTCCCAATGCTTTCCCTCTTTCTATGTTCCTCCTTCCTCTGTCTCCCTCCTTTTCTTTGTATCTTTCTCTCTCTCATTTTCTGTCTTCCTTTTCCCTTCTCTCCTTCACTCTTGCTTTCTCTTCTTTGTCTCCCTACCAGTTGTCTCTATCGCTTGGCTCTGCTCGTGCTCCTCTCATGCCCAGGTCAAGTCTACTGACCATTTTCAGTCTCTTACTTTCTCTTTCTCCTCTGGACTCTTCCAGATGAGTTCAGCACTCTCTCTCTGTCTCTCTCTGTCTCTCTGTCTCTCTCTTCTACAATTAAAACCTCCTTAACTATAATATGGACTAGTCAATTTATATACTTTGCATTTGGTTTGGTAGAAGCTAGATATTTAAGTTAACATTTTCCTAAAGGTTTCACTTCAGAGTCATACGTTTGTTGAGGTGGATTCAGAGTGGCTGGCTACTCACAGACTAAAGATAGGTCAAGGCCAGTAGCCTCTGAATCTGCTACAAAACAACTGCCAACAATCAGGGAGAATCCATCTACCAGTCAACTGTGTAGGATCTTTAAATATTCTCTTTCTTCCTGGGAACTCTAGTTCCTATTCTTTAGTAGAGTCATCTTTTTAGTGGGTGTTATATGGTATGGATATAGATAATTTCTCAGTGGCTCGAGGTCCTCCATAACCATCACCAAGAAACACTGTGGGCACAAGCTTTACCATTCCAATTAGTATCCAACTTCCCATTTTTTCCTCTAGAGTCTAGTCTAATGAGTACCCATGACTGCTCCATTTCACACATTTTCCTTAAATGCACAAAGCTAGGCTGGATCCCATCAGTGACCTGGCCTAGTATAGCTATCAAGCCTGTAGAGCAGACAAACATCTGATCTACTGAAGGGATCAATATCTTTTGCCCTTATCTAATCTGATAACCCTCTTCTGTGCCCCAGCCAAGCTTTATATTTCTGCCTAGACTGACCTATACCTGCAGACATCCATGATTTCCTTTTGTACAGTTACCTATCATCCCACTTAGTACATAGACTTCCCACATCCTCCTTCAGAGTTCCATTGACATCCTCACCTGTCTTAGTTAAGGTTTTATTACTATGAAGTGACACCATGACCATGGCAACTCTTATAAAGAAAAACATTTAATTGGGTATGACTTGTGGTTCAGAGGTTTAGCCTATTATCATCATTGCAAGAAGCATGATGGAATGCAGACAGACACAATGCTGAAGGTAGCCGAGAGTTCCACATCTGGATTGGCAGGCAGAAGGAAGTGACAATGATACTCTGGCTAGGCTTGATCTTCTGAGAACTCAAAGCCCACACACTAGTGACAAACTGCCTTCAACAAAGCCAAACCTGCTCCAACAAAGCCAGAATTTCTGATAGTGCCTTTATCTATTTTCAAAACACCACATTATATTCCCTGGTCCCCATAGGCTTATAAATGTAGCATAATATAAAATGTATTTAATGCAACTTCAATAGTTTCCCTAGTCCATAACAATCTCAAAGTTGTTTAAAATGATGCCTATGTTTTAAAACTGAGATGTGGTTCTTGTATGCTTAAGAAAGATGGTTCTGGCTATTGTGAATAATGCTGTTATGACCATAGTTGAGCAAGTGTCCTTGTGGTATAATGAAGATAAAGCATTCTTTGGGTATATGCCCAAAAGGATCTGCATGATCCATTTTATCCCCTGTATTCCACAGTTCTACTTTCATTCCACCTATATTTTACTATCTCTCTTCTATAGATGCATCTGCTATCACACTGGCCCATTTCTGGTTCCCACATATACTCCAATTTAAACACACATAACAAAATATTTGAAGCTAACTTGTGCTTATGAGAAGGAACATGTGGGTGGGGAGAAGAATCTATGCCTTGCTCAGTACCATGAGAACTGAATGGGCAGAGATGCACACACACATGCCCAGGCAGAGGCATTTGCCCTATAAGGGAAGAAGAAATCACTGATGCCAGGTACCTTGAGGTCTTGGGTAGTCAGGCGCCATTATAGGGAGCAAATATATAGTGGGCTATGTGAGGTAGAGAGAGAGACAGAGAGAGACAGAGGCAGAGAGAGGCAGAGAGAGAGACACACACACACACACACACACACACACACACACACAGAGAGAGAGAGAGAGAGAGAGAGAGAGAGAGAGAGAGAGAGAGAGAGAGAGAAAAGAGTTCATGTTCTGTGGAGAAAGGCAAATGCAGTAAGGAACTGGTTAATGTGGGAGTTCTACTTGCCTTCAGGGGCCATGGGGGCAACCAATTCTGGGCTACTGCCAAGGGCAATGTCTGGGTTCATGGAACTACCTCAGCTGTAGTCTGTGTTGATATCCATCACTCCTGTTGCCATCAAAAGCTGGAAGGATCCCTGGGGTCTGGGCCCCCACCTGGGGTCATTTTGGTGTCTGAAGGCCATTCAGCCACGGTGGTGATGCTGATCTAATTGGGCTGTGCTGCCACAAGGGTCCATGGTGACATTCTTTTTTTTTTTTTAATTTTTCATTTGGAGGGGACACTGCATGAGTAACAGGCAAATACAGAGGTACTAGGAAGTGAGTAAGATTGGGGTGCATGATATGAAATTCCTAAAAGCATTAATAAACATGATGTTAATTAAAGAAAGAACATGTGATATTTGTCTTTTGAGGCCTGGGTAATTTCACTTTATATAAACTTTTCCAGTTCATTCATTTGCATGTAAACTTCATTATTTCAAATTTCTTCATAGCAATGTAATATTTTGTTGTGTATATCTGACAAATTTTCAGTTGATGCACATCTAGGCCAGATCCATTTCCAAGCTGTTGTGAATGTAGTGACAATGAACATGTTTGTGCAAGTATCTATAGAGTAAGATGCAATGCTTTTGGGTATATACCAAGGGGTGTAAAGCTGTGTCATATGGCAGTTTAATTTCTAGTTTCTTGATAAACCTCCATACTATTAGAAAATGTATGCACTGGTTTACACTCCCAGCAATATTATATAAGGGTTCTCATAACCATGTCAGCACATGTTTGTTGTCCTTTGTATTCTTATTAATGGTTGGTCATTCTCACAATCTGTTTTAAATCAGAATTTCCTTAAAAACTAATATTTTGGTGCTTTTTATTCTAGCCATTCTGACAGGAGTAAGATGGTATCTCAGAGATGCCTTGATTTGCATTTCCTGATGGCTAAGGATGTTGAGCACTTTCTTAAATGTCTTTCAGCCATTTTCATTTCCTCTATTGAAATTCTCTTAGTTCTGTAACCCCACTTTTTAATTGGATTATTTGGTGTTTTGGTAACTAGCTTCTTGAGTTCTTGTATATTTTGAAATAAGCCTCTGTCACATGTGGGATTGGTGAATATCTTTTTCCATTCTATGGGCTGCTATTTTGTCTTTTTGACTGTGTCCTTTGCCTTACAGAAGCTTTTCAATTTCAGGGGTTCCTGTTTATTAATTGTTGATCTCAGTGTCTGTGCTACTGGTGTTATGTTCAGGAATCAGTCTCCTGTACCAATTCATTCAAGAGTACCTCCCACTTTCTCTTCTAAGTGTTTCAGTGTAGCTGGATTTATGTTGATGTCTTTGACCCATTTGGACCTAAAGAATGGCTAAAATCAGAAACACCAATGACAGTTTATGCTAGAGAGGATGTGGGAAAAGGGGTACACTCCTCCACTGCAGGTGGGAGTGCAAACTTGTATAGCCACTTTGGAAATCAGTATGACAGTTCCCTCAGGAAGACGGGAATCAGTTTATTTCAAGATTCAGTAATTCTACTATTAGGCATATACCCAAAATCTGCACATTCCTACCACAAAAACATCTGTTCAACTATGTTCATAGCAGCATTATTTGTAATAGACAAAACCTGGAAGCAACCTAGATGCCCCTCAACTGAAGAATGGATGGTACATTTACACAATGGAGTACTACCCAGACCCCCCAAAAATGGAATCTTGAAATTGTCAGGCAAATGGATGGAACTAGAAGAAACAAAGAAACCACCCTGAGTGAACCCAGTCACAAAAAGACAAACATGGTATGTACTCACTCATGTATGGCTTTTAGACACAGATCAAAGGATTACCAGCCTACACATTGCTAGAAAAGCTAGGAAACAAGGAGGAATCTGAGAAAGACATACATGGTCCTCTGGAGAAGAGTGAACGGACAAGATCTCCCAAGCAAACTGGGAGGAAGTGGTAGGGAAGAGGGAGTTAGGAGGAAGAGGAGGGGAGAGGTGGGCATGAGGGAGCAGAAAGATTCAGTTAGGGAAAGAATAGATGAGAGCAAGAAAAGAGATGCCATAATAGAGGGAACCATTATAGGTCTAAAGAGAAATCTGGTACCAGGGAAATGCCCAGAGATCTACAAGGATAACCCCAACTAACAATCTAAGCAATAGTGGAGAGGCTACCTTAAATGCCCTTCCCTGATAATGAGACTGATGACTACCTTATATGCCATCCTAGAGCCTTCATCTAGTAACTGATGGAAGCAGAAACCTGCAGTGTTAGTTAGGAGGACTGGGCAATCTATGGGGCCTCTGGTAGTGGATCAGTATTTATCCTTAGTATACAAATGGACTTTGAGAACCCATCCCACATAGGATACTTTTTCAGCTTAGACACATGGGGGAGGGCTAGGCTCTGCTCCAAATGATATGAAAGACTTTGTAGACTCCCCATGGAAGTCTGCTCCCTGGGTAGCAGAAAGGTGATGGGATTGGGGATTGGTTGGAGGAATAGGTTAGGACAGGAGGGTGAGGTAACTGGGATTGACATGTAAAACAAGCTTGTTTCAAAAAATCTAATGATGTTGAACACATTTAAAACAGTTTACTAGCCATTTGCATATATATTTTTCCTTCTGTTCCATTCTGTAGTTTATTTGAAAATTGATCTGTCTCCTTGGTGTTTGTTTAACTTCTTCCCTTTTTGTACAGTCCAGACATTAATGGTCTCTCTCATGCACAGCTGTGAAACATTTCCTCACATTCCATGGCCTGCCTCTTTACTTGATTGCCATTTTCCTTTGCTGTAAAGAAGCTTTATTATTGTTGTTGTTTTTGTGTTTTGCTTTGTTTCATGGGAGACCTATTCACAATGTTCTCATCAGGGCCTGTAAGTTGAATTGCATTCCACAATTCTTCCTGTAACAGTTTTTGTACAGTATCACATATTACGTTGAGATCTGTGATCCATTTACAGATACGCTTTGTGCAGGCTAAAGGTATGGATGACGTTTTATTTTTCCTGAATGTTAAAATCCATGTTTCCCAGAACCATTTGCTGAAGTGGGTACTTTTTCTGTAGTGTACATTTTTAGCATCTTGTCACAGATCAAGTAGCTATAGTTGGGTGAACTTACATCTGGGTCCTCTATTCAATTTCATTGACATATATGTCTATTTTTGAGCCAGTATTATGTCCTTTTATTATGCTTTTACTATAATTTGAAATCTGTTATAATCATATCTTTATTATTTTTGCTTAGGACGTCATTGGCTATCCTTGGGATTTTGTGCTTCTATATAAATTTTGAGGTTTTTTTCCCTACATCTGTAAAGAGAGGCCCTGATTGTTTTAAAAATATTATTAACTCTGAGAACTTCATTTATCATATTCAACCCCCAGCTCTCTGTATACATATCTATCCTCTCTATCCTTCCCACTCTAACCACCAAACATCAAGTTATATTCCCTACCTCCTCCATTTAGTCATGCTTGTTTTACCCAATGTATTTAGATTGTGATGTCATTAAATCTGTAGATCACTTTTGGTAGAATGTTCATTTTTAGAAGTTAAGAAACTTCCTATTGGTAAGCACAAGAGATATTTCTGTTTTTTGGTATCCTCATCAATTTCTTTTTTTAGTATCTTAAATTTTCTGTTATAGAGGCCTTTCTTTTTTTTCATTTCCTTGGTTATTAGGTTCATTCTCAAATATTTTATAGTTTTTGTGGCTACTGTGAAAAAGACTGTTTAATTTATTTTTCAGTATGTTTATTATTGTTAAATTAGAAGGCTATCAAGTTTTGTGTTTTATGTGTTAATTTTGTATCAACATGTTTCAGAGAGTATAAGGTTTTTGATGGAATCTCTAGTGTCTCTGCAAAGAGATACTTTGACTTCTTTTCATTTATAACACTTTTATTTCCTCCTACTGCCTTAAGACTCTTGCTAAAAAAAATCAAGCAATACAGAGAATAGTAACAGAGAATGTGGACACTTTTCTCTTGCTCCTGATATGAGTAAGAATTCTTTAAGCTTTCCTTTATTTGGAATGATGTCTCTGGTTTTGTCCTACCTATATAACCTTTAGTATGGTGATGTACATTCCCGCCATTTCAGGAGAGTCATTTCAACTAGACATAACTGACTATGTAACTAAACAAAGCAGACCTAATCACTTCTCTTAAACCTTTCCTTCTACTTAAAATATCTTTCAATAAGTATCATGGAATAAAGTAACACGTCCTTTCAGATCCTAATGTCACAGTATTCATTAGCTTTCAAAAAATGTCATGCACATTTGGGTGCTTTTAAGGAAAATCAGTGCTTATTAACTTTAGGATTTCAGGAACACGGTTTCCTTTAGTAAATAAAATGTCATTTCCTTCTAACACCTTCATCTTAACTAGACAGTAATTAATTATTATAATTAAATGTTATAAAATATGTACATAGCAGATAATTTCCCCACTCTCCCAATAAAAGTTAGATTGTTACAGGGAAGTAATAAAATTATATTTAATAAAGTGAGCTTTAAATTGGGGGCTTTATAAGTAAATAAAATAAACTATTAAATTAATTATTGATGTGTTTTATATTTTAACTGTCACAGGTATATAGTAAATATTTATTAAATTGAATCAAGCACTATTGCTTAAGATATATTATTTTATTCTAAGAAATTATATTAACCTATTTGATCAATTAAATAAGACTTTAATGTAATTGATGACATAGAAAACAAGTTTTTTTTAAATAGAATATATGTGAATAAAGCCAAATTTAAAGAATCCTGAAGATGTGATAAATTGAAAGTAAACAAATATATTTAAAATTCTAACAAACTTGTATGATTGTGAAGATATGGAACTCTAGAATACAAATGCTTGATTTTGGCGACTTTCTCAAATAGTTGAGAACTAGCTTGATTTTATATTCTGGCATTTCTTGGTTCTGATTTACTATATGTACATTATTACAATGCTTTAAAATGCATGTTTGTTAAACAGGGAAATAATATTCTGTTGATTTTGTCAGTATGTAAAACAGTCATTCAGTTTTATATTCATCTCACTTTATAACTAAATTGTCTTAGTTTGTGAAGCTACTTTTCTGGAAAAAGAATCTTCCTTACAATGTTTGTCTTGTTTGTTCTGATTTTCATAGATATATCTTCCTAAGAACCTTAGAGTAGGCTAATAGACATGTTTTGCTTTGAGTGCTGTTTGGATGACTACATGTATTCCAGCTGTGAGTAAGCTGCATGAGGACTAAATGAATGGTTTGATTCTGAAAGCAATAGAGATGTCTGACATCTACTACGACATTATTTCAACAATAGCATATGTAGTAGTTGAGAAGGAAAGTACATCAAAAGTCCCCATTAAAGAAAAACAAGAATAAAATGACAGCAAATTCACTCAAACATCTATTGTTCTTTTGTGAAAAGGACAAGTTTGAGGTTAACATGACATTATCTGTGAAATACTGCAAAATCTCTTGGCCTTGGAAGGTATGTCAACATGCTGCCAGCTTTGGGTTACCTTAGTAACTAATAGAATAAGGCCTTGGAGTATTTAGTGAGCAAGGAAAGTAGAAAGCCATTTATGTTCTAAGTGGAAATGAAATAATTTTCTTCATTGCATTAAACCAGTTTGCTTTCTTTCCTTTCCTCATTTGAGAGCTTTTAGAAAAGTTTAAAATGTTTTGAAAATAATTTAATTTAAAAATAAAAGCTCAAACTAATATTAGGGAACTCATGGCAAATGATTGTGTTTCAGATAAAATGGAGCTATTTATTATTATGCATCCTGTACAAATCCTGACTTGAGGCCAGCTTTAAAATTGAGGATAAATAACACTGAAGAGGTGACATGAAATGTTTGAGGTTAGTTTGATTTTTCTTTGAATTTAGACAAAGCCTTTTGTTTGAATTAGTCAAGATAAGAACACTTTGCCATTATGTCCTGGTATAAAGAGAGTCCTAAAATTATTTTAGTGGTTGTCTTTGCATGTGTTGAAGACTGAGAGCTATACAGCCCAACTCTCCTTTTTCTTGGGTAATAGACATGGTTGCAGATGTCACTTCAGCTAGTTCAGGAGGAAAGAAGAAGAAAAATCAGTGTTGGAATATATGCTTTGTGTCTCACCATGCAAACTTAACAACATCAAAGTAAAAAATATGATCTACTTACTAAGTTAGTCCACTCAGAAATTTGTCTTTTACTCCGATTTTATTAACATTAAATGTGCTTTCCCATTGCAGCTCAAGCAAACAGTAAAATTCACTCATTTTATTTTAATTAATATTTAAAAATTTAATGCTTGAGTATTGTACTATCATTTTTACCCACTTTTCCACATCCAGTTGCTCCTTCATCCCCTCAACTCTCTCCCCCTCTCCAAACCTATTCTACTTTACTGTTCTCTCTCTCTGTCTCTCTCTGTCTCTCTCTCTCTCTCTCACACACACACACCCTGTTTAGTCCATTTAGTGATGCTTATGTGTATGATTTTAGGGCTGATCACTTGGGGCTGGATAAATTATCAAGGTTCTTAGCCCTGGAGAACACTAAATTCACTTTACTCAGCAGTCATTAATGGGCTATATAGGTCTTCATCTGTCATTGTGCAGGTCTTGTTTAGGTAACTATATTGTTGAATTTCACTGGTGTATATGTTTTCTTACACCATAGATTTTGCTATTTCTGAGTTTGTACCAAATGGAGACCATTATAGAAAGTCACAATTGTTCAAAATGCATAGAATGGATAGAATGACTGATTGTAGGGTGCCCAGCTTCAATAGATATATTAATAATTCTTACACTGAAGGTTCAGGGAACATCAAGGAAGGGGGATATTGTAACAGCCAGAGGACCATGAGATCTGCTATAACATTTTGTTTCCTAGAAATTATGGGGAAGCTTCATCCATGATAAATTAACCATACAGCTGGCTAAACAAGATGTTGACAATGACAATGAGAGTTGGCTTGTCAATATAGATAGGGAAACCTCACTTGTTCCCACCACAACATGAAGAGCTAGAGGCAATTAATAAGTTCTGGAGATGAGGAATTCGTTTTATACTGGGATGAGGGCCCATACCATGTTCCTCTTTTTGTGACTGGGTTACCTCACTCAGGGTGGTTTCTTCAAATTTCATCCATTTGCCTGCAAACTTCAAGATTCCATTATTTTTTTCTGCTGAGTAGTATTCCATAGTGTAAATGTACCACATCTTCTTTATCCATTCTTCAGTTGAGAAGCATCTAGGTTTCTTCCAGGTTCTTGCTATTACAGATAATGCTGCTATGAACATAGTTGAACAGATATCTTAGTTGCTTGGATGTGGATCAGTTGGGTATATGCCTAGGAGTGGAATTGCAGGGTCCTGTGGTAGACTGATTCCCATTTTCCTGAGGAACTGCCATACTGATCTCCAAAATGGTTGTACAAGTTTGCATTCCCACCAGCAGTGGAGGAGTGTTCCCCTTTCTTCACATCCTCTCCAGTATGAGGTGTCACTGGTATTTCTAATTTTAGCCTTTCTGGCAGGAGTAAGACGGTATCTCAGAGTTGTTTTGATTTGCATTTACCTGATAGCTAAGGATGCTGAGCACTTTCTTAAGTGTCTTTTGTATGTTTGTTTGTTTTTGAGACAGGGTTTCCCTGTATTGTTTTGGAGCTAGTCCTGGAACTCACTCTGTAGACCAGCCTGGCCTCAAACAAACAGAAATCTGCCTGCCTCTGCCTCCTGAGTGCTGGAATTAAAGGCATGAGCCACCAATGCCCAGCTAAAAGTGACTTTTTTCACTTAGTGCATGATAGCATATGTCAGCATTTCATTCCATTTTTCTCTTTAAATATGATTTAATTGTTTGGCTACATCAAAGTTTATTTACTTATTTGTTATTTGATGGACAATTGTATGTTTTTTTCTTTGCCACTAAAAATAATATTCTTATGAACACCTACACATGAGATTTCTGTGAATACATGCTTTGATTCCTCTAAGGTACACAGTTAGCATTAGTTTTATTGGGTCAGTTTAAACATTTTAAAGATCGTCTAGTACATTGGCTGTGCCAATTTCCATTCCTACCAGAAATATATTAGGGTTCATGCTTCTTCATATGTCACAAACATGTTTTTAAAAAGCACATTGACTAACTCACTGGATATAAAATAGATTCTCATTGTAATAATGATTTGCATTATATTATGCTCATAATGTTTTATATGTGTTCATGTGCTTAATACATACATCAGAGGAGAAATGTTGTTATATGTTTGTAGATTTTTACTGGATTGTTAGTTGTTTAATTATTGAGTCATACATATTCTATGTATCCTAGATAAAAGTCTCTTAGGGGAAATACAGTTTACAAATAACTCAAAATTTTATAGTTTCTATGGATCTTGAATTTGGGAGACTTCAGCTAGTGCTGAAGTTCTGAAAAGAATGGAACCTTGGCCACCCATGTCCTCATGTGAAAGCATAAATTCTGAGACTATGGCCTTAACAACCTTGGTTTAAAAACCTAACTTATTAGATAGAAATGAATTTTCTTCTAGAATACAGTGTTCTTGAGAACACCTTGATAACCTGGTAGTTAACTTGCATTTGAATATACTGGACACTCCCTTGTGGCTTCCTAGACATCTTTTGAATGTGAGTCAGGGCTAGAAAATCTACAATTGCTGAATAACTACATTTTACAGACTAGCGGGCCCTGGAAAGATGGCTTAAGTAATGAGACATTTTTAGTATCTTAATTACTATGTATTTTCTCTTGAGTATTCTCTTCTGTTTATAATCCACCATATCTTTTGTGTTGGATTAGAAGTAATGTAACTTGTATTAACATTAATTTACCATTATGAGATCTATGATCAGAAACTATAAAAGAAAAAAACTCAATATGTCCCCTCACAGAGCCATTGGAGAATCATTTTAAGAACTCAAAAAATTCTGAGCTTAAACATTATGTCTTTAAGTTTCCCTTGAATTTTTGGTTTTATGTGATTCAATTAGAGAGCCATTTATCCCTTATTGTCCGTGTTTATGTATTTGTAACGTACTTTTGTTTTTACTATTTGGTGCATGTAAAACATCTATTTGTTATTTCTATGTATTCTTGCTCTTGCCATTGAAAAATGGTTTCTAGACTGAGTCTTTTCTTTAACTTCCATTTCCACAGATCATAATGGTGTTAACATGAGAGTCCACCATTTTACTGCAATGTACCTTTCTAGAAGGCTCTGCTCCTCAAGGTCCTTTCTAATATTCACAGCTTTGATGTTTCTGGTCTAGCCTTCATAGATTCCAGGAGGGGTCCTCTGCATTTTGGCCACTGTGGAGGACAATGCAGGGAGATATCACATTGAAAATTACTATCACTTTTTCTCATCTGGGTAAAGTAACTCCAAATCTTAAGGAAATCAGACTTATGTTTTTTGAGGTGAGAAGTAGACTGAAGATGAGATTAAAAACAACAACAAAATCTTTATCTGTGGGGGGTTGTTTGTAGAGACTAGAGACAAATATTTTCTTACTTTTTTATTTGTGTGTGTGTTCATGCATGCGTGTGTGCACGTATGCTTGTGTTTGTGGCTGTGGGTGGGCAGCTTGCCAACTAGCAAAAGTCAATTCTCATACCATGGGAGTCTCACATGCCAGGCTTGGTAGGAAGCAGCCATCTCTGATTCAAAGATTATAGTTTAGAAAGTTGATCTGGAGCTGGAAAGATATGTCAGTTAATACAGCATCTACCTTGAAAGCAGGAAGACTGGACTTTGGTCTCACAAAGCCATGTTAAAACGGTGTGCATGGCTGGGCCTTTGTGGGTCTATATCACGTCCTTTGTGAATATATTAAGGCTTTCAGTTTAGTGTTTTTGTGGGATTCCTAAGTGTGCGAATGAGTGGGTTTTTGATTCTTATGTCTTTTTTTGGCGTTCTTTTCCTTCTGTTGGTTTGCTTGTCCAAGTCTGAAATGCTAGTTTTATTTTATTTTAGTGTATTTTATTTTGTTCTGTTTTGTTTTATCTCATAGAAATCTGTACTTTTATAATGAGAGGCAGGCAGAAAGGGAGTGGATCCGGATGGGATGGGAGGTGCGGAGGGACTGGGATGATTAGAGAGAGAGGAAATTGTAATCAGGATATATTATGTAAAAAAATAATCATTTTTCAATAGAAGAAAAATGCTGAGCACAGTGGTGTGCATTTGTAATCTCAGTGCCAGGGAGGCTAGTGAGATAGGAATGTCCTGGGAGCTTTGCTGCCCAAACAGTCTGACCTATTTAATGTTTCCCATGACAATCTCAAAAGGCAGAGTTAGTAGCTCCTTAGAAATGATATCCAAGTTTGATCTCTGACTTCTACTTGCATATGTGCACACATAAACATTATTACATACTCATGGGCATGCACAGATACACACTCACATAAACATAGACACTCTCACACACATAAAATATGTCTTGAATGCTTCGTTCCATTGAATTTTCACAGAGGAAGTTTTAATTTCTCCATAGTATAGATTAGAAATGTGAAACCCATATAGGTGATGTCACTGGACTAGTTTGCCTTTCCAGGAAGCACCAGAAATGAAACTAAAGAAGATTGAAAAAAAGTTAACATTTGTTGCATTGGCCTGTTAAACTATTTACAAGTAACATCTGACAATAACCTTAACAAAGATTTTATTTTTTGATACAAGTGCATTCTGCATCTTGAAGCATTAAACTCTATATGTTGGATATGTTATGATCTTAAGTAATGGAAAAAGTAATGAAAAAGCTGTTAAGAATTACTTTTTATGGAGCGGATTGCATAACAAGTATCAATAATGGCTTTCTTGTTTTTAAGCTGCTATGATAGGACAGCAATCAATAAGAAACCATATTCATGTTGCTTTGGATCTGAGGCATTGCTGGTCAATTGCTATTGAAAGGCTCATCATTTGTTGACAATATCCTCAGTCTACAAGAAAGATTACATTGACAATGACTACTTTTGGGACACTGAGTAAAATTAACTTCTACGTTATCCCCGTCAAGGACCATTAAGTCCTGAACTATGAGGGACACTGTGAACAAGTCATATTTTAACCTCCCATGAGCACACAGCCGGCAGGTTTCTCACCACCCCCCATCCCCCTTCAACAAATCTGACCTTCACTGAAATTTATGTGAAAATGAAAAGGGAGAAGAAAGCTGTGGTCCTGCCAAATTCTGATGATGTTACTCATTTTAATTACTGGTATTTGGAAATTAAATGGCCTAGGGCTTGTTCGGCAATTTGTTTCAAGAAAAAAAAAAAAAATGATTTAAGCAAGCCACAGAGTCCCAGCATCTTTTTACAGCAGGTGTTGAACAAGGCGTTCATTTTTCTTTTTACAGAGTGTCCTTGTAAGCATAATAACAATTAGGAAGCAAGGCCTTCATGTCAAAACCTCAGGCTTGTTCTGACATTCTTCCTTTGGCTACTTCATTGCTTCCAGTTTTCTCAGTCAGCTTTGCAAATGCATGCACTTGAGAATTTCCTGAAAATAATGTGACACACTGGAGACTTTTTTTGTGAAGGTAAAGACTTTCAAGGGGTACTATGAAGAGTACTTTAAAGTTAATTAATCTTATTCCCTGTCCTTATAGTCTGGTCTCAAGCTCCGAGTTCAGTTAAAATGCCACTAATACAGTAAATTAAGGTCCTTTAAAAGAAACATAATGTTTAATTTCAGCACATTTGTATATCTTTTGAAATTGGCCATCATCTCAAAGCTCCATGTGTAGTAGGAAATATTTGATATACGCCTTAATAAAGAAAATGTAATGTGTATACACACTGGGATTTTATTCATGTATAGAGAAAAATGAAATCATAACATATGCAAGAAAATTGAAATTATTACACTAATTGAAATAGGCCAGACCAAAATGTCAAATACAGCACATTTTCTTTCATATGTGAAACCTAGATGTGTGAGTGTATGTCTGTGAATATGAGTGTGCATGTGTGTTTGTGTATGTGCATGAGTGTGTGGGTGATTTTGAGAGTATATATGTGTGATTTTATGTGTGTGTGTGAATATGAATGAATGTGTTTGAATGTGTGAATGTGCATGCATGTGTGAATATGCACAGGTGAGTATGTGTATGTGTGTGTAGAAATTGGAAAAAGGACCCTGAGAAAAGAAGTGATCTTGAAGGGGTAAAAGGGAAGAGAGGGCAGTAAAATACCTGTAACACAAAAAGGAAAGGGAAAGTGACTTGAACTGAAGAGACTTAGGAAGAGGAGATCAGGGAATGAGGGAGGGCAATGAGGGAGGGAAATGAATTAGAGCAAAGTATAATGAATAACACATGTATGAAAACACTAGAAGTCATTACTTTACTTGTCAATGTAAATATTCACTAAAATGATTTCAAAATCTATTTTATTGTGGTAAGAACATGGTATGAGCTTTACTTTAATTGTACTTTGAATTTTTTGAGACAGGGTTTTTCTGTGTAGTCCTGGCTATCCTGGAACTCATTCTGTAGACTAAAATGACCTTGAATTCATAGTGATCCACCTGTCTCTGCCTCTGAAGTGCTGAGATTAAAGTCATGCGCCACCATGTTTGGCTCATTCTTAAATTTTTAGATATCATACTGTAGTGTAGACTACAGGCACAATTTTGTGAAGTAGATCATTAGGCCTTATTCATCTTGTTTATGTGAAAATTTACACCCATTAATAACTAGCTCTCCATTTCTACCTTGCTCTAATCCTCTAAAAACCAAAACTTTATTATAACTGCATGAAACTGTTTACATACTTCATATTGTTTACATACTGTTTACAAACTGTTTACACAATTCATATAGTCTAATTCTATAATGTTTTATTTCTGAGCACTGAACCTAGAGGCTCATGCTAACCACTGAGTCTCATTTCCAACCACCCTTAATCATTTCCTCATGCATTATAAGGATGTGCTCCATTTAACTTTAAATACCAAGTTTGGGAGTCTTGTTTGGTCTAATATTTGTTAACAAACAAAGATGCAATTAATATTCTTTACTTTGATTTGGAAACAGGATCTTACTATGTAGCCCAGACTGGCCTTGAAAGTATGAGAATTCTGCATTGGCATATGTGTGTTAGGATTATAGACATGCACTAGCACAACTGTGACTGTTTTGCATTTATGTTATGAAGCAGAAATATGAGCTAAAATAATATTTTCTTCTAATATTGCCACATAACTCATAGAAATTGTCCATGTAAAATGTAAGTTTCCTTGTTCTCAAGGTAAATGAGCTGTTATTATATCACTATTTAAATATTGTAATCTTGTATGTTATATAGTTCATTATAAAATGTTGATAGGAGAATGGTGGATGATGACAACCATTTGATAAAAATTATCAAATCAACAGGGTATTTAATAATATCTTAGAAGAAGAGATGAGAAATAGCTTAATACTATAAAAGAGTATGCCTATATCTTGTCCTTAACTTTCCTGACCACAAGCTGAAATTATGGTGTTAAATCACAAATCCTTTAGTTAGGCCATTATAGCTTAAAAAGCAGAAAATACATATATAAAAATCATTCTAATATTACTTTGTACTAAATTTAGGATAACTTTAGTTCAGTGATTATTTCAATTGTCTTTTATGTGTCTGTGTGCATGTGCATTGTGTATTCAAGCAATTGTGATAATGGATAGACCTTAATTTTTGAGACAGGGTCTTTCACTGAACCAAAAGCTTACACTTTGACTAGACTGGATAGCCAGTAAATTACCAGGATGTATCTGTTTCCATTTTTATCTCTGACATTTTGGGAGTAGACAGTCATGCCCAGCTTTTAACATGGATACTGGAGATTCAAACCCAGATCTTCATGCCTGCAAGAACAAGTTCTGTTGATCACTGAGACATCACCCCACACCTTCAGTCTTCTTTTGACATCGATGACATAATTAAGACAATTTCATATATTAGCGATTTTAATATGGAATTGAATTTAATTTGAAATGGTAAATTCAAATTACTTAAAAGGTATAAGTAGATCTGAGTTCATAATAGTATTTGAATGTTTAATTGTTCATGAACTACTATGTGACTGTTTCTACTTTAGTATATTTATAGGAACATTTTCAATGAACAGTATGATTTATGCCTATGTACTACCATTCTAGGGAGAGAAAGTTTTAAAGAACTTATGAGCATCAAACCTATCAATCTTGTAAATGACTAGTAAAATTCTATTGATTTCACTTGATTAAAAAGAATACAAAATAATGAGCTGCTTTGGGAAATTTTATACATTTATCATTATGTCCCTTCATCTTCCATTCCCTCTCCTTGTCCTACTCCTCCTCTCAAATTGTATCAATTCTGCATGTTAAAATTAAGAAGATTTAATTAAGTAAATCTGAGGTTATTGAAGAGCATTTATTATCATTGTTATTTGTGTGTGTGTGTGTGATGTGTGATGTGTAGTAGGGGATAACATTGTGGTGATATTTCTTGTCTAATTTCCCACAGGTTCCTGTGATCAAACTGAGGAAGTTCAGCTTGTGAGGCAAGCACTTTTGTCCCTCATTGAGCCATATCAGTGGCCCATTGAGGAAATTTAATTGTGAATGAGTCATTTAATTATGGACAATTTTAAATAGTTGTTTCATTTTTAGATTTAAATCCCCAGTCCAGTAAGCATCATAGCAAAAATTACAATTAAACTTAAATGCTTGAGAAAAAAAATCAGCTTTTCAGTTTGTAACTCACCATAATATTTGTTATAATGTTCAACAACAAGCATTTTCTTATGGGAACAACAAATACTTCAGGTGTCTAAAAGCTCAGGAAAATGTGTTGCCATTTGACAAGCATTGACTTCTATTTCTTATTACATTGAAAGTTTTGTGTGGCAATTGGCTGTATCTAAAGTTTTTTTCTGCAATATTCTGCTTTACTTTTGGTACCTACCACTTTCTCAGAAAACAGAGAGGTTCAATGACATTATCTGTCTGGAATCATATTAGTCAAATGTTCCAACCATAATTCTGTAAGTTTGGAAGAAAATATTGATTAAAGAGCTAATTTGAAATTAAATATATGTTTCAAACCTCATCATTAGCTGAGCAGCTATTCACATTTGATGGCTCCTTGGAAAGGGAGTCAACTTTCTTTAATGATTGACTCCTGGTAGGTAGATCACATTTCAGAGCAGGCCCATTTTCAAAACTAGTTGGATCACACAAATTGAACTCAATGAGAGAGAAGAAAAGTCAGTCAGGTGGGTGAGAAGGAAAGAATGACTATAGGAAAAGTTTGGGGAAGTAGTTAGATATGATCAAAACACACTGTATGAAACTCTGAAAGAATTAAAATATTTTTAAGTCAAGCAAACATTTACAATGTGAATGTGATGTACAGTATATTTTCATCAAACAATTAAGGACTCAGGAGAATCAGTAATTACATTTGCTGTTCATTAATTTTCTGGTGGTAGACTATGTTTTCTGTTTGACTGATTAATGAAATGCAACACATCTTCAGGTAGGAAATATGGTTGAGTAAATTTTGTATAGAGTTTAATCTTCAATATTCTTTGGAATCTAACCATTAGCATAGATAGCCAATGTAGATCCTTTAGTTTTTAGAAATTAATAGGACCATAATTGGTACCATTTCAATTATCAGCATGCAGGATGGACATTTTCTTGGCCTTGGTGTTTTCATTCATAAGATTCCAATGGACAAAATATGATTCAGAGATGAGACGATTCATGCCAAGAGAAGTAGCTAGGTTGAAATGTAGCTGAATAAACCTCCATTTGTTAGAAAATACAAGTTACACTTTTTGTCTGAGGTTTCATATTTTCAAAAGCACTTTCATGTATACTTACTTCTTGGTACTCACTACAAATATGCAATCTAGTCAGAGTAATATAACTATAAAATGTAATTTTTAAGAGGTGATTGCTAACTGTTGTATGACTAGATTGAGAAATGTTCCAGGGGTTATTTGGCTAGTGCAAGTGAGCTCAGAATAAGATTTCTAGCTCATTCCCTTCTATGTGCTTTCTTTTATTGCATTATTAAACAAAATAAGTCAGGGATAGCAGCTATATATTTTATTTACTACTTGAATTTACTACATAAATTTATATACTGTATAGATTTAAGGTCACTGGTGCTTTACCTGAGTAAAAAAAAGTGAACTCTTTTCTATTATTTGCCCATTTAATTTTTTTTTTTTTTTGATTTGGAGTAAAAGTGAAAATCCATTGCAGCATGTTTCAGAAAATGGAAAAGTCTCTCAACTTTTATGATCAAAACATATATAAAATTAGATGCTATAAAAGAGTTGATGAGTTCAGATGGGTTGAAAAATTGAACTAAAATGCTAGTAATAATCTCAGAAAGGTTTCTCTGGGTCAAAAAAGCTCTGCCGGACAAATGGCTTTAAAGTCAGCTTGCATCAGTCAATTCATTAAACATCCAGCAACAAATGAGCATGTACTGTTCTCCACAATTGATGGAAAGTGGGTTTGCTTTTTCTCTTTTTGTTTATGCAACCACCAGTGGTTTGCACCCTAGACCCATGACATATAACTATGTAGTTGGTCCAAAGCTTTTATTTGTTGATACTACATTTCAGGAGACCATGCTCAATTATTTTACTTAGAAGAACTGTATAAATGCATCCCTTGGAAAAAAATCAATATTAGTTGACAGGCGTACATCTCTTATGACATAAAAAGCAAACAAATTTAACATTTAAAAAATGCATTAAAATTATAGCTGGGTATCATTGTACACAATTGTAATCTCAGCACTTGAGAGGGAAAGGCAAAAGGCTCAAGGTCAACATTGGCTACATAGTGAGTCTGAAGCCAGCCTATGCTATAGGAGACTGTCACAGATAAAGCATAAGAAAGTATTTCAGGAATGAAGACACAACAAAGGACAAGCACATATATAATTTTAAGAAAAAAAAAGAATGATCATGTTTCAATGATGTTTAATTTTTCTGAACATTAAAACAAGGGTTTTATTAGTAATAAAATCTCAAAAGAGAGCATTACCTAGGGAAGCTATTGACCATGTGAAGTTAATGGACCTCTCCCTTGCCTTGAGCTATGAAATCTCTCAGCTATTCATCCATCAATCTCAGAATATGACTATGTTATAGTCATTAATATGAAAGAAAATTGAAACCCGAGTAATATGGGGTTATTGGTACAAAGTTTATGTCTAAGATGGCATTACTATGATTTTTTTCCCCAAAATTCTTATACTAAGCAACATGATCGATACTCAGAAAACAAATATCACATTTGCTAATAGTTGTGTATATACACATACATATGCATGTGTGCATGCGTACATGCATGTAGATATGGAAGTAGGTCAGGAAACTGAAAAAGCAGAATGTGTGAGAGAAAGAGGAAGTCTTAAATGGGAGAGAGAAGAGGGTAATAGAATGGAAGAGACATAAATGGGTAGTGACAGGGAAGAAATGGAAGAGGAACAAGAAGTAAATACTCTGTGGAAGTGCCATAATGAATCTAATGTTTATAGTATTTAAACAACAACTTTTGCTATTTAAAAAAATAATTAATGTTCTATTTTTAATGAAAAATTAATTATAACCTTTATGCAGGTTTAATATGGCACAACCTAATGTGAAAATTATATTTAATGTGTACAACATTATGGTTTGATATACATGTCTCTTAAAATGATTAACACAATCAGATTCATTAACACCCATCACCACACTAAGTCACTTTTGTGTGTGTGTGTGTGCTGAAAAAATTGTATTCAGAGCTATTCATTAAATTCATAAATTTTATATATTATTTAAAAATAAATACATATACCCACCTTCAAAAATTTCAAGCAAATAGCATAGCATTACTAACTATTGTGATCATAATTTCCACTAGTTCTCCAGAACTCATGTGTCATATAGCCAAAACTTTTTAAAAACACATCATTATCTACTTTAAATAGACTGTTCTGCTGTCATACAAATGTTTGACATTTTCAAATTTGTAATTTGTGTCATCCTAGATATTCCAAAGATGTTTATAATAGTCCTTTAAGTAAGATGCTTTTTTACTGTGCTTTACACTAATTATTTAAGCTAAATAAAAAATACTTAATACAAGTTACCTTCATTATGTTGTGAAAATGAAGTACAGAATGGCTGATTGCTTGAATCAATTAAAGCCTTTGCACAAATGTTTTTAGATTTCATTGTGAAAGAACCCTAAGGAGAAGGAGATATTTAAAACAAAAATAACAATTAAACAGCCATTATTTATTGTCCTTGACAATGGAATTATAATCTTGCTAACACATACTGCAGTCATGTAAAACATTGTATTCTCAGGAATAGAAGATAGGAAAGAGAGAGAGAGACAGAGACAGAGACACAGAGAGAGAACATAAAAGAGGGAGCCAATATTGGTTTGAAGATAAAATTGAACACAAAGAAAGGTCGAGAGAACTATAAGACTGCTCCCAACTAACAATCTCAGCTTCCGTGGAAAGGCTATCATAAATGCCCTTCCCGGAGAGTGAGATCAACAACTAACTTCTCCATGGAGCCCTCAACTAATGTCTGTTGAAAATAGGAGCAAAAACCCATACATAAACACTGAGTCGAACTAGAACCCAGAAGCAGATGGAGAGGACAAGACCATGTGGCAGAAACACATACAGACAGCTTACCTGAACAAGGAGGAGCTAACGGCCACTAGACTGATAGCTGGGAAGCCAGAATGGGACTGACTCAGGACCCCTGAATATGGGTCTCAGCCAGAAGGACTGAGCAGTCTAAGAGACCTCAGACAGTGGAGCCAGGATGTATCCCTGGTGCACAAAAGGACTTTGCAAACATATCCCCCATGGAGGAATAACTGCCTTAATCTAGAGACAGGAGAGAAGCCCTAGTCCCTACTTCACATGACCTGTCAGATCTACATGACCCCAACTGGATGGCATTCCCCTACATATGGAATTGGGGTGGGGGGATGGGAGGGGAGGGTGTTTAGAGTGCATATGAGAGGGCAGAGAGGGTAAAAGGGAGGGAAGAAGGGAGGGAGGGCTGGGGAGAGGGAGAGAGGGAGAGGCAACTGGGATCGACATGTAAAATAATAAATTAAATTAAAAAAATGCTTTGACTCCAAAATTTAAGTTGAAGGACAAGTTACTGGGGAAAAGGATTTCTATTTTTGTTTCCACAGAAAATGAAAAGATGTGGATTCCTTCCAGACTAATGTGGTTTGATCACGTCAGACTGCTTGAAACAGAGTACAAGCTGATCCTACATTCAAAACAGCTGGACAAAACAGCCCTACAGACTACAGCCAGGATATCTGAATCTTCTTAGAATCCACCATGACAGCGCCCCTTACCAGCAGGAAGTAGTTTGGAAAGAATGACGCCCAAATTCCCAAATATTGTGTATAAATGTTTGTTTTCATTTAATTGGACTTTGTTATATAAAATAAAATAAAATAAAAAAAACATTGTAGTCTCTTCTTGTATTTTACAAACAGCTTGGTAAGACTATCAGAAGTTCATACAATAATGAAGACAGTATGTTAATACTGAAAATAACATACACTACAGAAATCGAACGAAGAGAAGCATGAACAAAAGATAAAGAGGTAGCAAGATGAAAGGACATTCAAATAAAAGGCTGGAATGAATAAAAGTAAAAACATTCATGGAGGCAACATGGACACCAGAGTGATAAGTACTAAATTTGCATGTACTGTTAAGTGATAACGTTAAAAACATAAATCTCACACTCAAAAGAATACAGGACAAAAAGGTTAAGATTTACAGCCTAAGATGTTATGACAGACTTTGTCAAAAACTGTTTGATCAACTATTCTGAATCTCAATTCTCTCATCCATAAAATTGCATGTTTCCCAAGAAATAAATACAAACATGTAAACTTGTAAACCTTAGTGTAATTATTATGATTATGGAAAACTAGCATTTCAGGAGAAGTATTTCAACTGTGTGTGCTAAGACATTCATTGAGCAGGAAAGTAGCATAATTGCAATAGTGCTCAAGAAAAATTACTCCCATTAATGACAGTCTTGACAGAGGCAAGATGCTACAACAGAAACTTCAAGCTTCAATTGTCTATTATGGATTATTATGACAGCAATGGAATTGAGGAAGAAAATACTCTAAGTTATGGAATGTTTACTGGTCAAATATATCTACTTATAAAGGACAATTTAATACTACATTATTTATACTGTGGAAATAGTAAACTCTAAAGGGTTTCAAATAAAGTCTAGGGCCAGGTATGGGATACCTCCCCTTGAGTTGTTTTGGATGTTCCAGAAACCCCCAAAACAATAATTGTTATTGCTCGGCTGCTCACAAGATCTTGATGATAAGATCCTATGTCTAAATATATAACACACATTGGCCATAAGTCAATCAAGCCAGCTAGCCAACATACTTCTTCCATGCTAAATATCTCTTACCATACTAGAAGATATTATCTAGAATGCTGTGGGCATCATCAACAGTTTTACACAGATGGGAATCTCTGTGTGAGATATGATAAGGATCAGTGAGACGAGGTGTGTGTCTATGGGTACAATAGTGATAAGAATGATGTGGAGGTAACCAACTATATTTTGATTGGATTTAAAGCTTGCTCCATAGAAGCAAAAACATGACTCTCATGGCAAATCTTGTCAAGAATCCATGGTTAAGAAACTCAGTATTATCAAGGGTGAACCTACAACTAATATTTTGCTAAATGAAGTGTCAAACTGTCTTCTGAATTCATATCTCTCTAACCATTGATCATGTACCCAAGACCATATGAGAAAAGTTTCTTTGCTCAGTGGATGGTAGTTAACAGAAAAACTCACAACTGGTCACTGTAGAGAATAAGTGATTGTAGAGTACTCATCCATATATGGGACACCTACATTATATCCCCTTCCATAGGGCCTAGGGCCCATTGTAGAGAACATTGGGGAAAATATTGTAAAAGACAGAGGTTGGGAATAACTTGTGTGAAACTATGTCTTCTGGACATGGTAGGACCACTGCATTCATGAACTCACAGCAGCTGTGCTTTCTTTCAAAAGGCCTATACTAGATCAATCCATTCAACATTCCAGGTAAGAAGAGGGGATCCTGAGGCTTGCCCCTAACTTAGGAGCAATGGAAAATAATGGCTTTTGGGAGAGGGAGAGGCAATTCTCTCTCTCTCTCTCTCTCTCTCTCTCTCTCTCTCTCTCTCTCTCTCTCTCTCTCTGTGTGTGTGTGTGTGTGTGTGTGTGTGTGTGCACGCACGTGTGTGTGCACATGTGTTTCCTGGTAGGTCAACCATGCTTCAGTGGATGGACCACACCCAGAATTATATAGACAGCACAGATTTGAGTAAATAAGTTATTAAATTTAAAAACAATACAGAGGGGGAGCTCATGGACACCAGATTAATAGCTGAGAAACAAGCATATGACCAATCCAGACCCCCTGAATGTGGGTGTCAGTTAGGAGGACTGGGCAGTCCATGGGGCCTCAGTTTGTATCCCTAGTATATGAATGGACTTTGGGAGCCCATTCCACATAGAAGGATGCTCTCTCAGCCTAGACACATGGGGAAGGGACTAGGCAGATTTTTAAGATCGCTCATGGAAGGCTTCACCCTCCCTGTGGAACAAAAAAAGGGATGGGATAGGGGGTTTGTGGGGGACAGGGGAGGAGGGGAGGGAGAGGAAACTGGGATTAACATGTAAAACAAGATTTTTACTCAGTTAAATTAAAAATAAAAGGATAAAAAGAAGATGAAAGCATATTCTGGGCAGAAGAAATTGTGAAAGGATTAGACATAATGAGGAATGAAAGAAAAAAATCTTTGACTCAAGCCTAGAGTTTCTATGTCTTAGATGAAGGACAAAACAGCCTAGGAAAGGCCACTGCTGGCCATATGACAAACTGAGTGTTGTCTGAGGGCACTGGACAATGATGGCTTCTGCGGTTGCAATGTAAGTGGGCAACTAGGACCCTGAACTACAAAAGTCTTCTATATGTTGTCTTGATAACTGTCATACTTTAGTTGTATTTTTGCATGACCATAGTGCAAGGTGTTGTCACTGATGGAAACTAGTAAGTGTTCCAAAGAGAACGTGACATGGTGGAACACATTATGGATCACAGCACCCAGAACGATAAGGTGTGAGACGGCCTAGGCTTCAGTGACTCTTATATCCAAAAGCAAAAACAACAACAAAAAAGTTTTGTGTGGAAAAACAAAAGAACCAAAAAACAATACAGGACACAAAGTAAAGGAATAGGGAGGTGGAGTGAATCTGAAAGGAGTTAAGAGCAAGGATCAGGGATGAATACGATAAAACTATACTTACGGTATTCTTCAAGTTTAACAAAATATTTACTTAAAATAAGTTGGATTATAGAGAAGACAGAAGTGAATCCTATGGCTACTTCATTTAAACATTTTCATTTTATGTGTATGTGCCTAAATGTTATGTCTGCACTATGAGCAAAATATATCTGGGGAGGTCAGAAGAAGGTGCTTGATCCCCTGGAATTGGAGTTATAGGAGGTAGAGTTCTGGGAATTGAACATAGTCTGAAAAAGCAGCAAGTACTCTTAAACCATTGCTCCATCTCTCCAGCCTCTGACTATTTTAAGGGCCAAATCTAAGCAATTCTACACAAATAGATTATCTTTTCCCTAATTGAAAGAAAAAGAGAAAAGAGAAAATAAAATAATTGACTTCTGTGAGATTTAGTGATTCAAGAATCACAGTGAGAAAGCAAAAAGTA